>NC_091271.1:21477500-21480000 GCF_042477335.2 Ovis canadensis
GTTAGGGTTAGGGTTAGGGTTAGGGTTAGGGTTAGGGTTAGGGTTAGGGTTAGGGTTAGGGTTAGGGTTAGGGTTAGGGTTAGGGTTAGGGTTAGGGTTAGGGTTAGGGTTAGGGTTAGGGTTAGGGTTAGGGTTAGGGTTAGGGTTAGGGTTAGGGTTAGGGTTAGGGTTAGGGTTAGGGTTAGGGTTAGGGTTAGGGTTAGGGTTAGGGTTAGGGTTAGGGTTAGGGTTAGGGTTAGGGTTAGGGTTAGGGTTAGGGTTAGGGTTAGGGTTAGGGTTAGGGTTAGGGTTAGGGTTAGGGTTAGGGTTAGGGTTAGGGTTAGGGTTAGGGTTAGGGTTAGGGTTAGGGTTAGGGTTAGGGTTAGGGTTAGGGTTAGGGTTAGGGTTAGGGTTAGGGTTAGGGTTAGGGTTAGGGTTAGGGTTAGGGTTAGGGTTAGGGTTAGGGTTAGGGTTAGGGTTAGGGTTAGGGTTAGGGTTAGGGTTAGGGTTAGGGTTAGGGTTAGGGTTAGGGTTAGGGTTAGGGTTAGGGTTAGGGTTAGGGTTAGGGTTAGGGTTAGGGTTAGGGTTAGGGTTAGGGTTAGGGTTAGGGTTAGGGTTAGGGTTAGGGTTAGGGTTAGGGTTAGGGTTAGGGTTAGGGTTAGGGTTAGGGTTAGGGTTAGGGTTAGGGTTAGGGTTAGGGTTAGGGTTAGGGTTAGGGTTAGGGTTAGGGTTAGGGTTAGGGTTAGGGTTAGGGTTAGGGTTAGGGTTAGGGTTAGGGTTAGGGTTAGGGTTAGGGTTAGGGTTAGGGTTAGGGTTAGGGTTAGGGTTAGGGTTAGGGTTAGGGTTAGGGTTAGGGTTAGGGTTAGGGTTAGGGTTAGGGTTAGGGTTAGGGTTAGGGTTAGGGTTAGGGTTAGGGTTAGGGTTAGGGTTAGGGTTAGGGTTAGGGTTAGGGTTAGGGTTAGGGTTAGGGTTAGGGTTAGGGTTAGGGTTAGGGTTAGGGTTAGGGTTAGGGTTAGGGTTAGGGTTAGGGTTAGGGTTAGGGTTAGGGTTAGGGTTAGGGTTAGGGTTAGGGTTAGGGTTAGGGTTAGGGTTAGGGTTAGGGTTAGGGTTAGGGTTAGGGTTAGGGTTAGGTTAGGGTTAGGGTTAGGGTTAGGGTTAGGGTTAGGGTTAGGGTTAGGGTTAGGGTTAGGGTTAGGGTTAGGGTTAGGGTTAGGGTTAGGGTTAGGGTTAGGGTTAGGGTTAGGGTTAGGGTTAGGGTTAGGGTTAGGGTTAGGGTTAGGGTTAGGGTTAGGGTTAGGGTTAGGGTTAGGGTTAGGGTTAGGGTTAGGGTTAGGGTTAGGGTTAGGGTTAGGGTTAGGGTTAGGGTTAGGGTTAGGGTTAGGGTTAGGGTTAGGGTTAGGGTTAGGGTTAGGGTTAGGGTTAGGGTTAGGGTTAGGGTTAGGGTTAGGGTTAGGGTTAGGGTTAGGGTTAGGGTTAGGGTTAGGGTTAGGGTTAGGGTTAGGGTTAGGGTTAGGGTTAGGGTTAGGGTTAGGGTTAGGGTTAGGGTTAGGGTTAGGGTTAGGGTTAGGGTTAGGGTTAGGGTTAGGGTTAGGGTTAGGGTTAGGGTTAGGGTTAGGGTTAGGGTTAGGGTTAGGGTTAGGGTTAGGGTTAGGGTTAGGGTTAGGGTTAGGGTTAGGGTTAGGGTTAGGGTTAGGGTTAGGGTTAGGGTTAGGGTTAGGGTTAGGGTTAGGGTTAGGGTTAGGGTTAGGGTTAGGGTTAGGGTTAGGGTTAGGGTTAGGGTTAGGGTTAGGGTTAGGGTTAGGGTTAGGGTTAGGGTTAGGGTTAGGGTTAGGGTTAGGGTTAGGGTTAGGGTTAGGGTTAGGGTTAGGGTTAGGGTTAGGGTTAGGGTTAGGGTTAGGGTTAGGGTTAGGGTTAGGGTTAGGGTTAGGGTTAGGGTTAGGGTTAGGGTTAGGGTTAGGGTTAGGGTTAGGGTTAGGGTTAGGGTTAGGGTTAGGGTTAGGGTTAGGGTTAGGGTTAGGGTTAGGGTTAGGGTTAGGGTTAGGGTTAGGGTTAGGGTTAGGGTTAGGGTTAGGGTTAGGGTTAGGGTTAGGGTTAGGGTTAGGGTTAGGGTTAGGGTTAGGGTTAGGGTTAGGGTTAGGGTTAGGGTTAGGGTTAGGGTTAGGGTTAGGGTTAGGGTTAGGGTTAGGGTTAGGGTTAGGGTTAGGGTTAGGGTTAGGGTTAGGGTTAGGGTTAGGGTTAGGGTTAGGGTTAGGGTTAGGGTTAGGGTTAGGGTTAGGGTTAGGGTTAGGGTTAGGGTTAGGGTTAGGGTTAGGGTTAGGGTTAGGGTTAGGGTTAGGGTTAGGGTTAGGGTTAGGGTTAGGGTTAGGGTTAGGGTTAGGGTTAGGGTTAGGGTTAGGGTTAGGGTTAGGGTTAGGGTTAGGGTTAGGGTTAGGGTTAGGGTTAGGGTTAGGGTTAGGGTTAGGGTTAGGGTTAGGGTTAGGGTTAGGGTTAGGGTTAGGGTTAGGGTTAGGGTTAGGGTTAG
>NC_091271.1:21485000-21493673 GCF_042477335.2 Ovis canadensis
AGGGTTAGGGTTAGGGTTAGGGTTAGGGTTAGGGTTAGGGTTAGGGTTAGGGTTAGGGTTAGGGTTAGGGTTAGGGTTAGGGTTAGGGTTAGGGTTAGGGTTAGGGTTAGGGTTAGGGTTAGGGTTAGGGTTAGGGTTAGGGTTAGGGTTAGGGTTAGGGTTAGGGTTAGGGTTAGGGTTAGGGTTAGGGTTAGGGTTAGGGTTAGGGTTAGGGTTAGGGTTAGGGTTAGGGTTAGGGTTAGGGTTAGGGTTAGGGTTAGGGTTAGGGTTAGGGTTAGGGTTAGGGTTAGGGTTAGGGTTAGGGTTAGGGTTAGGGTTAGGGTTAGGGTTAGGGTTAGGGTTAGGGTTAGGGTTAGGGTTAGGGTTAGGGTTAGGGTTAGGGTTAGGGTTAGGGTTAGGGTTAGGGTTAGGGTTAGGGTTAGGGTTAGGGTTAGGGTTAGGGTTAGGGTTAGGGTTAGGGTTAGGGTTAGGGTTAGGGTTAGGGTTAGGGTTAGGGTTAGGGTTAGGGTTAGGGTTAGGGTTAGGGTTAGGGTTAGGGTTAGGGTTAGGGTTAGGGTTAGGGTTAGGGTTAGGGTTAGGGTTAGGGTTAGGGTTAGGGTTAGGGTTAGGGTTAGGGTTAGGGTTAGGGTTAGGGTTAGGGTTAGGGTTAGGGTTAGGGTTAGGGTTAGGGTTAGGGTTAGGGTTAGGGTTAGGGTTAGGGTTAGGGTTAGGGTTAGGGTTAGGGTTAGGGTTAGGGTTAGGGTTAGGGTTAGGGTTAGGGTTAGGGTTAGGGTTAGGGTTAGGGTTAGGGTTAGGGTTAGGGTTAGGGTTAGGGTTAGGGTTAGGGTTAGGGTTAGGGTTAGGGTTAGGGTTAGGGTTAGGGTTAGGGTTAGGGTTAGGGTTAGGGTTAGGGTTAGGGTTAGGGTTAGGGTTAGGGTTAGGGTTAGGGTTAGGGTTAGGGTTAGGGTTAGGGTTAGGGTTAGGGTTAGGGTTAGGGTTAGGGTTAGGGTTAGGGTTAGGGTTAGGGTTAGGGTTAGGGTTAGGGTTAGGGTTAGGGTTAGGGTTAGGGTTAGGGTTAGGGTTAGGGTTAGGGTTAGGGTTAGGGTTAGGGTTAGGGTTAGGGTTAGGGTTAGGGTTAGGGTTAGGGTTAGGGTTAGGGTTAGGGTTAGGGTTAGGGTTAGGGTTAGGGTTAGGGTTAGGGTTAGGGTTAGGGTTAGGGTTAGGGTTAGGGTTAGGGTTAGGGTTAGGGTTAGGGTTAGGGTTAGGGTTAGGGTTAGGGTTAGGGTTAGGGTTAGGGTTAGGGTTAGGGTTAGGGTTAGGGTTAGGGTTAGGGTTAGGGTTAGGGTTAGGGTTAGGGTTAGGGTTAGGGTTAGGGTTAGGGTTAGGGTTAGGGTTAGGGTTAGGGTTAGGGTTAGGGTTAGGGTTAGGGTTAGGGTTAGGGTTAGGGTTAGGGTTAGGGTTAGGGTTAGGGTTAGGGTTAGGGTTAGGGTTAGGGTTAGGGTTAGGGTTAGGGTTAGGGTTAGGGTTAGGGTTAGGGTTAGGGTTAGGGTTAGGGTTAGGGTTAGGGTTAGGGTTAGGGTTAGGGTTAGGGTTAGGGTTAGGGTTAGGGTTAGGGTTAGGGTTAGGGTTAGGGTTAGGGTTAGGGTTAGGGTTAGGGTTAGGGTTAGGGTTAGGGTTAGGGTTAGGGTTAGGGTTAGGGTTAGGGTTAGGGTTAGGGTTAGGGTTAGGGTTAGGGTTAGGGTTAGGGTTAGGGTTAGGGTTAGGGTTAGGGTTAGGGTTAGGGTTAGGGTTAGGGTTAGGGTTAGGGTTAGGGTTAGGGTTAGGGTTAGGGTTAGGGTTAGGGTTAGGGTTAGGGTTAGGGTTAGGGTTAGGGTTAGGGTTAGGGTTAGGGTTAGGGTTAGGGTTAGGGTTAGGGTTAGGGTTAGGGTTAGGGTTAGGGTTAGGGTTAGGGTTAGGGTTAGGGTTAGGGTTAGGGTTAGGGTTAGGGTTAGGGTTAGGGTTAGGGTTAGGGTTAGGGTTAGGGTTAGGGTTAGGGTTAGGGTTAGGGTTAGGGTTAGGGTTAGGGTTAGGGTTAGGGTTAGGGTTAGGGTTAGGGTTAGGGTTAGGGTTAGGGTTAGGGTTAGGGTTAGGGTTAGGGTTAGGGTTAGGGTTAGGGTTAGGGTTAGGGTTAGGGTTAGGGTTAGGGTTAGGGTTAGGGTTAGGGTTAGGGTTAGGGTTAGGGTTAGGGTTAGGGTTAGGGTTAGGGTTAGGGTTAGGGTTAGGGTTAGGGTTAGGGTTAGGGTTAGGGTTAGGGTTAGGGTTAGGGTTAGGGTTAGGGTTAGGGTTAGGGTTAGGGTTAGGGTTAGGGTTAGGGTTAGGGTTAGGGTTAGGGTTAGGGTTAGGGTTAGGGTTAGGGTTAGGGTTAGGGTTAGGGTTAGGGTTAGGGTTAGGGTTAGGGTTAGGGTTAGGGTTAGGGTTAGGGTTAGGGTTAGGGTTAGGGTTAGGGTTAGGGTTAGGGTTAGGGTTAGGGTTAGGGTTAGGGTTAGGGTTAGGGTTAGGGTTAGGGTTAGGGTTAGGGTTAGGGTTAGGGTTAGGGTTAGGGTTAGGGTTAGGGTTAGGGTTAGGGTTAGGGTTAGGGTTAGGGTTAGGGTTAGGGTTAGGGTTAGGGTTAGGGTTAGGGTTAGGGTTAGGGTTAGGGTTAGGGTTAGGGTTAGGGTTAGGGTTAGGGTTAGGGTTAGGGTTAGGGTTAGGGTTAGGGTTAGGGTTAGGGTTAGGGTTAGGGTTAGGGTTAGGGTTAGGGTTAGGGTTAGGGTTAGGGTTAGGGTTAGGGTTAGGGTTAGGGTTAGGGTTAGGGTTAGGGTTAGGGTTAGGGTTAGGGTTAGGGTTAGGGTTAGGGTTAGGGTTAGGGTTAGGGTTAGGGTTAGGGTTAGGGTTAGGGTTAGGGTTAGGGTTAGGGTTAGGGTTAGGGTTAGGGTTAGGGTTAGGGTTAGGGTTAGGGTTAGGGTTAGGGTTAGGGTTAGGGTTAGGGTTAGGGTTAGGGTTAGGGTTAGGGTTAGGGTTAGGGTTAGGGTTAGGGTTAGGGTTAGGGTTAGGGTTAGGGTTAGGGTTAGGGTTAGGGTTAGGGTTAGGGTTAGGGTTAGGGTTAGGGTTAGGGTTAGGGTTAGGGTTAGGGTTAGGGTTAGGGTTAGGGTTAGGGTTAGGGTTAGGGTTAGGGTTAGGGTTAGGGTTAGGGTTAGGGTTAGGGTTAGGGTTAGGGTTAGGGTTAGGGTTAGGGTTAGGGTTAGGGTTAGGGTTAGGGTTAGGGTTAGGGTTAGGGTTAGGGTTAGGGTTAGGGTTAGGGTTAGGGTTAGGGTTAGGGTTAGGGTTAGGGTTAGGGTTAGGGTTAGGGTTAGGGTTAGGGTTAGGGTTAGGGTTAGGGTTAGGGTTAGGGTTAGGGTTAGGGTTAGGGTTAGGGTTAGGGTTAGGGTTAGGGTTAGGGTTAGGGTTAGGGTTAGGGTTAGGGTTAGGGTTAGGGTTAGGGTTAGGGTTAGGGTTAGGGTTAGGGTTAGGGTTAGGGTTAGGGTTAGGGTTAGGGTTAGGGTTAGGGTTAGGGTTAGGGTTAGGGTTAGGGTTAGGGTTAGGGTTAGGGTTAGGGTTAGGGTTAGGGTTAGGGTTAGGGTTAGGGTTAGGGTTAGGGTTAGGGTTAGGGTTAGGGTTAGGGTTAGGGTTAGGGTTAGGGTTAGGGTTAGGGTTAGGGTTAGGGTTAGGGTTAGGGTTAGGGTTAGGGTTAGGGTTAGGGTTAGGGTTAGGGTTAGGGTTAGGGTTAGGGTTAGGGTTAGGGTTAGGGTTAGGGTTAGGGTTAGGGTTAGGGTTAGGGTTAGGGTTAGGGTTAGGGTTAGGGTTAGGGTTAGGGTTAGGGTTAGGGTTAGGGTTAGGGTTAGGGTTAGGGTTAGGGTTAGGGTTAGGGTTAGGGTTAGGGTTAGGGTTAGGGTTAGGGTTAGGGTTAGGGTTAGGGTTAGGGTTAGGGTTAGGGTTAGGGTTAGGGTTAGGGTTAGGGTTAGGGTTAGGGTTAGGGTTAGGGTTAGGGTTAGGGTTAGGGTTAGGGTTAGGGTTAGGGTTAGGGTTAGGGTTAGGGTTAGGGTTAGGGTTAGGGTTAGGGTTAGGGTTAGGGTTAGGGTTAGGGTTAGGGTTAGGGTTAGGGTTAGGGTTAGGGTTAGGGTTAGGGTTAGGGTTAGGGTTAGGGTTAGGGTTAGGGTTAGGGTTAGGGTTAGGGTTAGGGTTAGGGTTAGGGTTAGGGTTAGGGTTAGGGTTAGGGTTAGGGTTAGGGTTAGGGTTAGGGTTAGGGTTAGGGTTAGGGTTAGGGTTAGGGTTAGGGTTAGGGTTAGGGTTAGGGTTAGGGTTAGGGTTAGGGTTAGGGTTAGGGTTAGGGTTAGGGTTAGGGTTAGGGTTAGGGTTAGGGTTAGGGTTAGGGTTAGGTTAGGGTTAGGGTTAGGGTTAGGGTTAGGGTTAGGGTTAGGGTTAGGGTTAGGGTTAGGGTTAGGGTTAGGGTTAGGGTTAGGGTTAGGGTTAGGGTTAGGGTTAGGGTTAGGGTTAGGGTTAGGGTTAGGGTTAGGGTTAGGGTTAGGGTTAGGGTTAGGGTTAGGGTTAGGGTTAGGGTTAGGGTTAGGGTTAGGGTTAGGGTTAGGGTTAGGGTTAGGGTTAGGGTTAGGGTTAGGGTTAGGGTTAGGGTTAGGGTTAGGGTTAGGGTTAGGGTTAGGGTTAGGGTTAGGGTTAGGGTTAGGGTTAGGGTTAGGGTTAGGGTTAGGGTTAGGGTTAGGGTTAGGGTTAGGGTTAGGGTTAGGGTTAGGGTTAGGGTTAGGGTTAGGTTAGGGTTAGGGTTAGGGTTAGGGTTAGGGTTAGGGTTAGGGTTAGGGTTAGGGTTAGGGTTAGGGTTAGGGTTAGGGTTAGGGTTAGGGTTAGGGTTAGGGTTAGGGTTAGGGTTAGGGTTAGGGTTAGGGTTAGGGTTAGGGTTAGGGTTAGGGTTAGGGTTAGGGTTAGGGTTAGGGTTAGGGTTAGGGTTAGGGTTAGGGTTAGGGTTAGGGTTAGGGTTAGGGTTAGGGTTAGGGTTAGGGTTAGGGTTAGGGTTAGGGTTAGGGTTAGGGTTAGGGTTAGGGTTAGGGTTAGGGTTAGGGTTAGGGTTAGGGTTAGGGTTAGGGTTAGGGTTAGGGTTAGGGTTAGGGTTAGGGTTAGGGTTAGGGTTAGGGTTAGGGTTAGGGTTAGGGTTAGGGTTAGGGTTAGGGTTAGGGTTAGGGTTAGGGTTAGGGTTAGGGTTAGGGTTAGGGTTAGGGTTAGGGTTAGGGTTAGGTTAGGGTTAGGGTTAGGGTTAGGGTTAGGGTTAGGGTTAGGGTTAGGGTTAGGGTTAGGGTTAGGGTTAGGGTTAGGGTTAGGGTTAGGGTTAGGGTTAGGGTTAGGGTTAGGGTTAGGGTTAGGGTTAGGGTTAGGGTTAGGGTTAGGGTTAGGGTTAGGGTTAGGGTTAGGGTTAGGGTTAGGGTTAGGGTTAGGGTTAGGGTTAGGGTTAGGGTTAGGGTTAGGGTTAGGGTTAGGGTTAGGGTTAGGGTTAGGGTTAGGGTTAGGGTTAGGGTTAGGGTTAGGGTTAGGGTTAGGGTTAGGGTTAGGGTTAGGGTTAGGGTTAGGGTTAGGGTTAGGGTTAGGGTTAGGGTTAGGGTTAGGGTTAGGGTTAGGGTTAGGGTTAGGGTTAGGGTTAGGGTTAGGGTTAGGGTTAGGGTTAGGGTTAGGGTTAGGGTTAGGGTTAGGGTTAGGGTTAGGGTTAGGGTTAGGGTTAGGGTTAGGGTTAGGGTTAGGGTTAGGGTTAGGGTTAGGGTTAGGGTTAGGGTTAGGGTTAGGGTTAGGGTTAGGGTTAGGGTTAGGGTTAGGGTTAGGGTTAGGGTTAGGGTTAGGGTTAGGGTTAGGGTTAGGGTTAGGGTTAGGGTTAGGGTTAGGGTTAGGGTTAGGGTTAGGGTTAGGGTTAGGGTTAGGGTTAGGGTTAGGGTTAGGGTTAGGGTTAGGGTTAGGGTTAGGGTTAGGGTTAGGGTTAGGGTTAGGGTTAGGGTTAGGGTTAGGGTTAGGGTTAGGGTTAGGGTTAGGGTTAGGGTTAGGGTTAGGGTTAGGGTTAGGGTTAGGGTTAGGGTTAGGGTTAGGGTTAGGGTTAGGGTTAGGGTTAGGGTTAGGGTTAGGGTTAGGGTTAGGGTTAGGGTTAGGGTTAGGGTTAGGGTTAGGGTTAGGGTTAGGGTTAGGGTTAGGGTTAGGGTTAGGGTTAGGGTTAGGGTTAGGGTTAGGGTTAGGGTTAGGGTTAGGGTTAGGGTTAGGGTTAGGGTTAGGGTTAGGGTTAGGGTTAGGGTTAGGGTTAGGGTTAGGGTTAGGGTTAGGGTTAGGGTTAGGGTTAGGGTTAGGGTTAGGGTTAGGGTTAGGGTTAGGGTTAGGGTTAGGGTTAGGGTTAGGGTTAGGGTTAGGGTTAGGGTTAGGGTTAGGGTTAGGGTTAGGGTTAGGGTTAGGGTTAGGGTTAGGGTTAGGGTTAGGGTTAGGGTTAGGGTTAGGGTTAGGGTTAGGGTTAGGGTTAGGGTTAGGGTTAGGGTTAGGGTTAGGGTTAGGGTTAGGGTTAGGGTTAGGGTTAGGGTTAGGGTTAGGGTTAGGGTTAGGGTTAGGGTTAGGGTTAGGGTTAGGGTTAGGGTTAGGGTTAGGGTTAGGGTTAGGGTTAGGGTTAGGGTTAGGGTTAGGGTTAGGGTTAGGGTTAGGGTTAGGGTTAGGGTTAGGGTTAGGGTTAGGGTTAGGGTTAGGGTTAGGGTTAGGTTAGGGTTAGGGTTAGGGTTAGGGTTAGGGTTAGGGTTAGGGTTAGGGTTAGGGTTAGGGTTAGGGTTAGGGTTAGGGTTAGGGTTAGGGTTAGGGTTAGGGTTAGGGTTAGGGTTAGGGTTAGGGTTAGGGTTAGGGTTAGGGTTAGGGTTAGGGTTAGGGTTAGGGTTAGGGTTAGGGTTAGGGTTAGGGTTAGGGTTAGGGTTAGGGTTAGGGTTAGGGTTAGGGTTAGGGTTAGGGTTAGGGTTAGGGTTAGGGTTAGGGTTAGGGTTAGGGTTAGGGTTAGGGTTAGGGTTAGGGTTAGGGTTAGGGTTAGGGTTAGGGTTAGGGTTAGGGTTAGGGTTAGGGTTAGGGTTAGGGTTAGGGTTAGGGTTAGGGTTAGGGTTAGGGTTAGGGTTAGGGTTAGGGTTAGGGTTAGGGTTAGGGTTAGGGTTAGGGTTAGGGTTAGGGTTAGGGTTAGGGTTAGGGTTAGGGTTAGGGTTAGGGTTAGGGTTAGGGTTAGGGTTAGGGTTAGGGTTAGGGTTAGGGTTAGGGTTAGGGTTAGGGTTAGGGTTAGGGTTAGGGTTAGGGTTAGGGTTAGGGTTAGGGTTAGGGTTAGGTTAGGGTTAGGGTTAGGGTTAGGGTTAGGGTTAGGGTTAGGGTTAGGGTTAGGGTTAGGGTTAGGGTTAGGGTTAGGGTTAGGGTTAGGGTTAGGGTTAGGGTTAGGGTTAGGGTTAGGGTTAGGGTTAGGGTTAGGGTTAGGGTTAGGGTTAGGGTTAGGGTTAGGGTTAGGGTTAGGGTTAGGGTTAGGGTTAGGGTTAGGGTTAGGGTTAGGGTTAGGGTTAGGGTTAGGGTTAGGGTTAGGGTTAGGGTTAGGGTTAGGGTTAGGGTTAGGGTTAGGGTTAGGGTTAGGGTTAGGGTTAGGGTTAGGGTTAGGGTTAGGGTTAGGGTTAGGGTTAGGGTTAGGGTTAGGGTTAGGGTTAGGGTTAGGGTTAGGGTTAGGGTTAGGGTTAGGGTTGGGTTAGGGTTAGGGTTAGGGTTAGGGTTAGGGTTAGGGTTAGGGTTAGGGTTAGGGTTAGGGTTAGGGTTAGGGTTAGGGTTAGGGTTAGGGTTAGGGTTAGGGTTAGGGTTAGGGTTAGGGTTAGGGTTAGGGTTAGGGTTAGGGTTAGGGTTAGGGTTAGGGTTAGGGTTAGGGTTAGGGTTAGGGTTAGGGTTAGGGTTAGGGTTAGGGTTAGGGTTAGGGTTAGGGTTAGGGTTAGGGTTAGGGTTAGGGTTAGGGTTAGGGTTAGGGTTAGGGTTAGGGTTAGGGTTAGGGTTAGGGTTAGGGTTAGGGTTAGGGTTAGGGTTAGGGTTAGGTTAGGGTTAGGGTTAGGGTTAGGGTTAGGGTTAGGGTTAGGGTTAGGGTTAGGGTTAGGGTTAGGGTTAGGGTTAGGGTTAGGGTTAGGGTTAGGGTTAGGGTTAGGGTTAGGGTTAGGGTTAGGGTTAGGGTTAGGGTTAGGGTTAGGGTTAGGGTTAGGGTTAGGGTTAGGGTTAGGGTTAGGGTTAGGGTTAGGGTTAGGGTTAGGGTTAGGGTTAGGGTTAGGGTTAGGGTTAGGGTTAGGGTTAGGGTTAGGGTTAGGGTTAGGGTTAGGGTTAGGGTTAGGGTTAGGGTTAGGGTTAGGGTTAGGGTTAGGGTTAGGGTTAGGGTTAGGGTTAGGGTTAGGGTTAGGGTTAGGGTTAGGGTTAGGGTTAGGGTTAGGGTTAGGGTTAGGGTTAGGGTTAGGGTTAGGGTTAGGGTTAGGGTTAGGGTTAGGGTTAGGGTTAGGGTTAGGGTTAGGGTTAGGGTTAGGGTTAGGGTTAGGGTTAGGGTTAGGGTTAGGGTTAGGGTTAGGGTTAGGGTTAGGGTTAGGGTTAGGGTTAGGGTTAGGGTTAGGGTTAGGGTTAGGGTTAGGG
>NC_091727.1:0-5000 GCF_042477335.2 Ovis canadensis
CCCTAACCCTAACCCTAACTTTTTTTTTTTTCCTAACCCTAACCCTAACCCTAACCCTAACCCTAACCCTAACCCTAACCCTAACCCTAACCCTAACCCTAACCCTAACCCTAACCCTAACCCTAACCCTAACCCTAACCCTAACCCTAACCCTAACCCTAACCCTAACCCTAACCCTAACCCTAACCCTAACCCTAACCCTAACCCTAACCCTAACCCTAACCCTAACCCTAACCCTAACCCTAACCCTAACCCTAACCCTAACCCTAACCCTAACCCTAACCCTAACCCTAACCCTAACCCTAACCCTAACCCTAACCCTAACCCTAACCCTAACCCTAACCCTAACCCTAACCCTAACCCTAACCCTAACCCTAACCCTAACCCTAACCCTAACCCTAACCCTAACCCTAACCCTAACCCTAACCCTAACCCTAACCCTAACCCTAACCCTAACCCTAACCCTAACCCTAACCCTAACCCTAACCCTAACCCTAACCCTAACCCTAACCCTAACCCTAACCCTAACCCTAACCCTAACCCTAACCCTAACCCTAACCCTAACCCTAACCCTAACCCTAACCCTAACCCTAACCCTAACCCTAACCCTAACCCTAACCCTAACCCTAACCCTAACCCTAACCCTAACCCTAACCCTAACCCTAACCCTAACCCTAACCCTAACCCTAACCCTAACCCTAACCCTAACCCTAACCCTAACCCTAACCCTAACCCTAACCCTAACCCTAACCCTAACCCTAACCCTAACCCTAACCCTAACCCTAACCCTAACCCTAACCCTAACCCTAACCCTAACCCTAACCCTAACCCTAACCCTAACCCTAACCCTAACCCTAACCCTAACCCTAACCCTAACCCTAACCCTAACCCTAACCCTAACCCTAACCCTAACCCTAACCCTAACCCTAACCCTAACCCTAACCCTAACCCTAACCCTAACCCTAACCCTAACCCTAACCCTAACCCTAACCCTAACCCTAACCCTAACCCTAACCCTAACCCTAACCCTAACCCTAACCCTAACCCTAACCCTAACCCTAACCCTAACCCTAACCCTAACCCTAACCCTAACCCTAACCCTAACCCTAACCCTAACCCTAACCCTAACCCTAACCCTAACCCTAACCCTAACCCTAACCCTAACCCTAACCCTAACCCTAACCCTAACCCTAACCCTAACCCTAACCCTAACCCTAACCCTAACCCTAACCCTAACCCTAACCCTAACCCTAACCCTAACCCTAACCCTAACCCTAACCCTAACCCTAACCCTAACCCTAACCCTAACCCTAACCCTAACCCTAACCCTAACCCTAACCCTAACCCTAACCCTAACCCTAACCCTAACCCTAACCCTAACCCTAACCCTAACCCTAACCCTAACCCTAACCCTAACCCTAACCCTAACCCTAACCCTAACCCTAACCCTAACCCTAACCCTAACCCTAACCCTAACCCTAACCCTAACCCTAACCCTAACCCTAACCCTAACCCTAACCCTAACCCTAACCCTAACCCTAACCCTAACCCTAACCCTAACCCTAACCCTAACCCTAACCCTAACCCTAACCCTAACCCTAACCCTAACCCTAACCCTAACCCTAACCCTAACCCTAACCCTAACCCTAACCCTAACCCTAACCCTAACCCTAACCCTAACCCTAACCCTAACCCTAACCCTAACCCTAACCCTAACCCTAACCCTAACCCTAACCCTAACCCTAACCCTAACCCTAACCCTAACCCTAACCCTAACCCTAACCCTAACCCTAACCCTAACCCTAACCCTAACCCTAACCCTAACCCTAACCCTAACCCTAACCCTAACCCTAACCCTAACCCTAACCCTAACCCTAACCCTAACCCTAACCCTAACCCTAACCCTAACCCTAACCCTAACCCTAACCCTAACCCTAACCCTAACCCTAACCCTAACCCTAACCCTAACCCTAACCCTAACCCTAACCCTAACCCTAACCCTAACCCTAACCCTAACCCTAACCCTAACCCTAACCCTAACCCTAACCCTAACCCTAACCCTAACCCTAACCCTAACCCTAACCCTAACCCTAACCCTAACCCTAACCCTAACCCTAACCCTAACCCTAACCCTAACCCTAACCCTAACCCTAACCCTAACCCTAACCCTAACCCTAACCCTAACCCTAACCCTAACCCTAACCCTAACCCTAACCCTAACCCTAACCCTAACCCTAACCCTAACCCTAACCCTAACCCTAACCCTAACCCTAACCCTAACCCTAACCCTAACCCTAACCCTAACCCTAACCCTAACCCTAACCCTAACCCTAACCCTAACCCTAACCCTAACCCTAACCCTAACCCTAACCCTAACCCTAACCCTAACCCTAACCCTAACCCTAACCCTAACCCTAACCCTAACCCTAACCCTAACCCTAACCCTAACCCTAACCCTAACCCTAACCCTAACCCTAACCCTAACCCTAACCCTAACCCTAACCCTAACCCTAACCCTAACCCTAACCCTAACCCTAACCCTAACCCTAACCCTAACCCTAACCCTAACCCTAACCCTAACCCTAACCCTAACCCTAACCCTAACCCTAACCCTAACCCTAACCCTAACCCTAACCCTAACCCTAACCCTAACCCTAACCCTAACCCTAACCCTAACCCTAACCCTAACCCTAACCCTAACCCTAACCCTAACCCTAACCCTAACCCTAACCCTAACCCTAACCCTAACCCTAACCCTAACCCTAACCCTAACCCTAACCCTAACCCTAACCCTAACCCTAACCCTAACCCTAACCCTAACCCTAACCCTAACCCTAACCCTAACCCTAACCCTAACCCTAACCCTAACCCTAACCCTAACCCTAACCCTAACCCTAACCCTAACCCTAACCCTAACCCTAACCCTAACCCTAACCCTAACCCTAACCCTAACCCTAACCCTAACCCTAACCCTAACCCTAACCCTAACCCTAACCCTAACCCTAACCCTAACCCTAACCCTAACCCTAACCCTAACCCTAACCCTAACCCTAACCCTAACCCTAACCCTAACCCTAACCCTAACCCTAACCCTAACCCTAACCCTAACCCTAACCCTAACCCTAACCCTAACCCTAACCCTAACCCTAACCCTAACCCTAACCCTAACCCTAACCCTAACCCTAACCCTAACCCTAACCCTAACCCTAACCCTAACCCTAACCCTAACCCTAACCCTAACCCTAACCCTAACCCTAACCCTAACCCTAACCCTAACCCTAACCCTAACCCTAACCCTAACCCTAACCCTAACCCTAACCCTAACCCTAACCCTAACCCTAACCCTAACCCTAACCCTAACCCTAACCCTAACCCTAACCCTAACCCTAACCCTAACCCTAACCCTAACCCTAACCCTAACCCTAACCCTAACCCTAACCCTAACCCTAACCCTAACCCTAACCCTAACCCTAACCCTAACCCTAACCCTAACCCTAACCCTAACCCTAACCCTAACCCTAACCCTAACCCTAACCCTAACCCTAACCCTAACCCTAACCCTAACCCTAACCCTAACCCTAACCCTAACCCTAACCCTAACCCTAACCCTAACCCTAACCCTAACCCTAACCCTAACCCTAACCCTAACCCTAACCCTAACCCTAACCCTAACCCTAACCCTAACCCTAACCCTAACCCTAACCCTAACCCTAACCCTAACCCTAACCCTAACCCTAACCCTAACCCTAACCCTAACCCTAACCCTAACCCTAACCCTAACCCTAACCCTAACCCTAACCCTAACCCTAACCCTAACCCTAACCCTAACCCTAACCCTAACCCTAACCCTAACCCTAACCCTAACCCTAACCCTAACCCTAACCCTAACCCTAACCCTAACCCTAACCCTAACCCTAACCCTAACCCTAACCCTAACCCTAACCCTAACCCTAACCCTAACCCTAACCCTAACCCTAACCCTAACCCTAACCCTAACCCTAACCCTAACCCTAACCCTAACCCTAACCCTAACCCTAACCCTAACCCTAACCCTAACCCTAACCCTAACCCTAACCCTAACCCTAACCCTAACCCTAACCCTAACCCTAACCCTAACCCTAACCCTAACCCTAACCCTAACCCTAACCCTAACCCTAACCCTAACCCTAACCCTAACCCTAACCCTAACCCTAACCCTAACCCTAACCCTAACCCTAACCCTAACCCTAACCCTAACCCTAACCCTAACCCTAACCCTAACCCTAACCCTAACCCTAACCCTAACCCTAACCCTAACCCTAACCCTAACCCTAACCCTAACCCTAACCCTAACCCTAACCCTAACCCTAACCCTAACCCTAACCCTAACCCTAACCCTAACCCTAACCCTAACCCTAACCCTAACCCTAACCCTAACCCTAACCCTAACCCTAACCCTAACCCTAACCCTAACCCTAACCCTAACCCTAACCCTAACCCTAACCCTAACCCTAACCCTAACCCTAACCCTAACCCTAACCCTAACCCTAACCCTAACCCTAACCCTAACCCTAACCCTAACCCTAACCCTAACCCTAACCCTAACCCTAACCCTAACCCTAACCCTAACCCTAACCCTAACCCTAACCCTAACCCTAACCCTAACCCTAACCCTAACCCTAACCCTAACCCTAACCCTAACCCTAACCCTAACCCTAACCCTAACCCTAACCCTAACCCTAACCCTAACCCTAACCCTAACCCTAACCCTAACCCTAACCCTAACCCTAACCCTAACCCTAACCCTAACCCTAACCCTAACCCTAACCCTAACCCTAACCCTAACCCTAACCCTAACCCTAACCCTAACCCTAACCCTAACCCTAACCCTAACCCTAACCCTAACCCTAACCCTAACCCTAACCCTAACCCTAACCCTAACCCTAACCCTAACCCTAACCCTAACCCTAACCCTAACCCTAACCCTAACCCTAACCCTAACCCTAACCCTAACCCTAACC